>NC_142717.1:46556092-46578592 GCF_055471065.1 Atractosteus spatula | reverse complement strand
CATGGTCTGAGCGTGTTTCTGCAAGCAGGTTTTATATAGTGTGCCTATTAAATTCCACACAGGGCCTTGTTCTTATGAAAGCACCGTGTGCTGGGAGCTGACAGGCCAGAGTGTGTGTGCAGGGCTGGGGGCTGGGTGTCCTGGACTCGGGATTGAGCTCCTGGGAGCACACAGCTCCGCTCCCAGCAGCTAAAAGCCCGAGCTCTGCCTCAGAGTGGCTACAAACCAAAGGACCCTCACCAAGGTAAAGCTCTTCTGTAGCGTCTTCAGTCCAGTCCTGTTGTTCTCTTAATAATATATCCATCCATTTTCCAACTGCTTTCCCCAGTACAGGCTCACAGGAGAGCCGGGATGAGGGATGGTCACAAGGCAGGGTGAATCCAGGACAGGATGCCAGTCCGCCGCAGGACACTGGTACACACTCACACCAGGGCTAGTATTCCTAGAAGCCAACCTGCCAGCTTGTCTTTGGACTGTGGGAGGAAACCCATATGAACATGGAGAGAACATACAAACTCCACACAGACGGCACTCCTGGAATTGAACCCAGGGCCTCAGCTCTGCGAGGCAGCAATGCTGACCCCTGCACCACTGAGCCACTCTAAATAATATATATCACTCTGTTTTTTCATTCGTATTTTCTAGCCTGCAAATAACTGGCTTTTTAATCTTTTCCTCATGTGTTTGGTATATTGGAATTTTATTGGCATGAGAGTAGTCTGGGATAATTGCTTCACAGAGTGCAAATTAGTTTTCCTTTTAATTATGGTTCCACTTCATTCAAAGGCAATATTCTCAAAAGATACCTGATAGATGTGTACTGGGAACATCCTTTGTTTTAATGGATGCAATTATTTTGATGTAAGTAAAACGAACCCAACAGTTCTAATGCTCTCTGGAATGTGTTTGATGTTTCTTTGGCATATCCGCACGTCATGTTATGTTAATGTTCTGATGAGTCGCACTTCATAGCAAGTCAGTGAAGGTCTGACAGCTCTGTCTTGCTGGTCAAAGCTGCTCCTTCGTCTCCACCAAGCGCAGAGCAGCAGTGTGCTCTGTTCATGGCACACTGTCTCTGCCGGTGCTGCCTTCGCCCCTGAAGACTGTGGACATGCTCTGGCTGGGACTGCCTGGTTTCTCTGAGCTTCAGGTCCAGGCCGAGCTGCGCTGTCTTCTTTCTAAAGAGATCTAAATCTTGGGGTGACGTTGAGGCTCTGGGCGCTCAACTATGGCCTCTGGGTTACCGCGGTGACCCTCAGGAGGAGGAAGTGGCTCTTTAAGGGAGCTGGATGAAAGAGGTGCACGCATGGCCTCTCTGTGTTGCTGGCCAGGGTGAGGATGCTGTGCTGGTGCTTGCTGTCAGTGTGGGCTGAAGCACAGCAGGCCTGAGAGACAAGCACACTTCTCGTCTTGACAATAGGGCGTATGTCCTGCCTCTGGCTGTAAAGTATAACCGAGGTGCTGGCAGACCTGTCCAATGGCCACAGGGTAACTCTCCTCAAAGATGCAGAACTGTAGCGCTTGGTGTGCTGTCTGTGTGCTGTGTGTGAGACCATGGCCTTACACACGTATTCTAGGTGTGGTTGCAGGGAAGCAGGGCCTATTTTCCCATGTTTCGCAAAATGTTAAACAAGACCTGAGCGTGAGTTTTTTCTTCTCCTGCGCTGGGACATGGCCCCACTGCACAGCTGTCACACTAATCGATTTCAATATTTATAATAAGTCATCTTGTTGGGAAAGCTCTTTCAAAAATGGCCATATACAGTACATACATTTCGATTTCTTTTGAAGAAGTTAACAGTTCAGTAGAATCTGAAATATTTCAGCGTCTGACTGGAAGAGTAAGGAAAAGGGCAAATTAACCGAGAGACTCTTAGAAGCCTGTGCTACAGTTCTGTATGGTACATAAGAACTTTAACATAAAAGTTTAATTCAGTTATATATCTATTTATCACATTTGTGTGTCTTAAAGAGAATATGATTCGCTATAGGTGATATAGCTTGGTGGACAGGGCAGGGTATAGATTGATGGTGTAAAATCAGTATTTCTGCAGAGCTTCTGGTCTGTGGATGCTGGATGCAGGGAGCTGTCCCAGTGTGGACCCATTGTGAGGACCCGTGTAGAATAGTGCACGTGAACTTGTAGACTGTAATCACTGTTGCTGCTGAAGGGATTCTGACTTTCTATCATTTTTGGCCACAATATTTTGCACGGCTGTTTAACAACAAAGCATCAATAAACATCACGATACCATTTACCAAACAGGCACTAAAACTTGGTAATGATGATTAAATATAAATATGACATGACACATCGTTGAATATTAAGCTGTTTGAGAGGCCCCGTCATACGGGAACCAGCCCGGGTTCCGTATTTCAGCTCCTGCACCTATTATGGGGGGCTGTCAGCCACACATCCAATTTAAAGGACAGAGACATAAGGCTCACTCTTGACCTCCAGGGAAAGATGTAATGGTTTCCGGGTTAGATGTCTGCAGTGTGTCAGGCGTTAGTGTCAGGTGTCCGGCTGCGTTAATGAAGATGGGAGTGATGCCGCTCAGTAAATCAACTGGGCCTCACTCCTCCCTGCAGCCTCTCTCTTCACTCTCTTTGTTCCAGCAGCTGACCTGAATGAGCCCCGAATGTGGACTGTCACAGCCCTCGAGATTCATCGACTGCATTAGGTAAGACATCAGTAACAGGCTTCAGAGGGAGGTGTACAGGGACCAGCTTCTACAGGTCAGCCCAGGAGAAAGAGCCTCTCATTTGTGCCAAACAGTTTGCTCTTGAAATTATGTGCATTTTAAAGTCAAACCAGTAATGTTCTATAAGCACATAATGTATAGCTATCTACTGTACCTACAGTACTTTGACTTCCAGGCAGTGAAGTACTGTGATGTCCAGTGAGAGAATTTGAAGGGAATAAGTTCATAACAATGATGTTTAATGTGCTGAAATATGAAAGCAAACACTCTGCTCAGATTTACACTAATATAGTAGCATTAACAGAAATTCTAGTGAAAAACAAACCATATTGATTCAGTTCTACTATTATTTACATCCTGCTAGTTTTCTTTACAGAATGAACACCGATCTTCTATCTTGTCCTATAAAACGCCGGCTGTTCTGTACCTGAGCTGTGGGGGGAGCTTGTGCAGCTCAGGCTGGGGGCTGTGTCATGACCCAGGATCAGGCTTGAAGGCCAGGCTTTGGTCAAGGCTGAGAGCAAATGACCTCATCTGACTTGAACAGCCCACACTGGAGGGACAATAGGAGCACTTAGAAATCGGTAGGTACAGTACTTACACAACACAGAGCTGGTTATTGTGCAGGAATTTTTTCATAATAGAAAATGTCATTAAATCGTTTACAGATAATGAAGCATCTCAGAACAGTAATTTAAACCTGCAGAGTTCTAAGTAATTTCCCAAGACGTTATGATGTCATTGTGAGCAGGGCTGTGGTCAAGTGGACAGCAGCACTCTCTCCTGTGTGTCCCCAGGACTCCAGCTGAAAGACTAAGCAGACTCAGTACTCTGAATGCTCATATTTTCTTTGTACTTGTTCAGGGTTTCTGTAAGACTCCACTGCAGGAATTCTTCAGGATTCTACTGCATTAATTACAAGGGAAGCTGGACCGTCTGCAGAATAAAGTTGATCTAACAATTCTCCGGTCCTTCTCTACCTCTGCATTAGCTTTGCAACCCCTATTCTCTGAGATGACATAGTCTTTCCCTAATTATTTCTGCATCTGAAGGGGGTTTTATTCTTCTTGATGAGGCCTGGGTAATTGGTTATTTTCAGTCCAATTCAGAGCTCATAATGCTGCTTTAGACCTGGTATTTGCATTCCAGATGAGGCTGCTGCTGCTCCTGTCGGGGCGGAATCTGCCGGTTTCCCTTGTTGTCTTTGTGCAATGTGTCAAGGTCACGGCGAGCGAGGCTGCTCTCTCCCTCTCCGCCTGCCTCTCTAATTGTGTGCTGTGATAGTTAGCTTGTGAAGAAAGGCTCCCTTAAAATGAGTATGAGATCCCAAAAGAAATTGCTTCAATCAGCAGCCCTGCTTAATGGCTGTTAATGGGAGAGGGAGATAGGATAGTAAGTGCTGCTTTGATTAATAAGAGAACTGCAGAGAATTTAAAATCTGCCACTGATGGATTATTTTCTTCAAGCTTGATAAGCATTTCTCATTTGTTCTTAAATTTGGTCAATACTGTTAAAGATGCCAAATGAAGTATAATTAATTCTGTTGCCGCTGCTCAAACAGTGTTACCAGGAAACAGATAAGATCCTCACAGCCTTGGGAATAAAGACTATTATAATGAAATCTCCTGTAGCAGAAATTCTTTGAGCGCGATGTATTTTGTCTGCAAGGCTAAGGCCACGAGATGTTATGAGCCCCTCTTATTAGCTGTGTTGTGCTAATATAATGGAGTTTCACATTAGGCTGGAACAGATTGCAGTGAGCAGGACTGGAAAGCTCTGACCTTTGCTTCAGCCCCAGACACTGTCAAAGTAAACTTTCAGCACAGCCCTGCAGAAAGGTGTCTGCACTGTGTGTCTGAAAGCTCATCTCACACGCACTCACACATGCACGGTAACTTCCTTGTGTTGTACTTGTCAACTGGGTAGAATAACACGTTCTTTCCACCACATTGATCACCTGAATGCTGATTAACTAGTCAAAAAAGAAAGTTGCTTATTTATTTGCTGGCGGATGAAGAATATTGCTTTGCAGTCTTAAAAGCAGAGATGATTTAGCATAACTCATTTACATGTGGCCCAGGGTCTCCTAAGAATTTTAAGAGGGGCTAAACAGAACATCAATTGTCTGATGCAAGTAGGATCAAACTTTTCCCAAGCATCCTTCAAGTGTCAAAAGAACAATGCTAAATTTTTGATCCTTGTATAAAATTGCAGGCAGTTTTGTGTAGCAGTTTGTATGTACAGGGGAACAAGTTGCATCATGCGATGGACTTGCTGCTCTTATTCCACACACTAATTGCAGCTGGCGGCCCGGCTCCAGTGGGCAGCGTGTCACTTGGGCCTGGCTGTTTCACACCTGCACCGCTCACTGGTGTGCCTGGGGTCCGTCCCTGCTGCCTGGGCCTGTTCATGAATATGAAGAATCTGATCTGCCTGTCCGAGTGTGCTCCGCTCTCACTGATCAAGTAGACATCTATACTTCTAGCTTCAGGTCTGTATAATAAAGATAGTACAGATCTATATGTCTGTCTAGGTTTGGAGTCACTGAGACAGAGAAAAGGGTCAAATGTAATGAACAAAACATACAATTTCTGTCAAAGTAGATCTTTGTTTTCTGCAGCCGTGGGCTCTCAGGTTCAGCTAAACAATAATTGGACGAAAACTAACTGCTCGAATCTGAGCACTAGAAGAGATCAGGCAGCTCGTTTGTGAAAGGAGTCCAGCTGGACAAGGGTTAAATGTCATCTTTAAAGCTTGTCTTGTGGATTAACAGTAGGAACAGATGATTGTTCTAGGGTAGGCGCGTCTTTGGAGCACAACAGAGGCATACTGGGTTCGGCAGCTGTGAAATGTCTCAATGGCTGACTGGTCACTGCAGAGAGGATTAAATGAGTTGCAGTGCCTCTTGGGATTAGCAACAGCCGCAGTTGAGGCTGCTTTAATCGAGGTCTCTCATTTCTCTCTTTATATATATTTTTCCACATGCACTGGGCACAAAGACCTCTGTTATAGAGCTATCATGCCAGAGAAATTTAATATGACATCAATATATTGATCAGCAGATTTTGCTGCATATACTGTACTGTATGTGCCTGTTAGCATCTTTTGTAAGCAAAATTCTGACTGTGTGAATATGCAGCTAAATCCACAAGCCTAGCCTGTATCCCCATCTGCAGTATGAGTTTGCTGCATCATAAAATAATATACATACATTCTCAGGACAATACGGAATACTAAGCCTGAGAGAGGTACTTAGAGAGATTAAATTATCCAGAATTCTTAGAATCTTCTCATTTAAATTCAGGGTTTGTATTCAGCTCTGCTTTACTGAGCCTCGCGCCCACTGCTCGCTGGCACGGACTCCGGCCCCCTCACAGCCCAGAATGGGATCATGTGGTTAGGAAATGGATGGATGGATTTCTCTTCTCCGTAAAGATGTGGACGTTGGCGTCTGCAAATCAAATAAGGCTACGTCAGAATTCTCAGACAAGACGGTGATAAACTTGAACAGCAAGCTGAGCCTCATTCGCAGTTCTCACAGTTCATCAGTACCTCTGAACTGAGGAATCTTCCGACTTCATCTCAGCAGAGACCCCTGGAGAGCGGGAATAACAGACGAAAACGGTGCTGATTGTCAGAAAAGCACTTTCATTGTTCTTATACTCAATATCTGATGTAGCGTGCCTGTGCTTTGGGCAGAATCCACATGTCGGTGTCTTGCGTGTAGAAATGATGTCCTTCAAGCAATTTTCTTGGAACAGAGAATCCCAAACTCTCACGCCTCACGGTGCCGGTCCAGTATCGCCCCCCTTCTTAGCCAAGCCCAGAGATTCACCCCATTGCCCTCCTGCCTGCAAGGCCTCGGTCCACACCCGGCCGCCCCTGTCTGGACCTCCCTCTGCTCCGCAGGACACCAGCTGGCCCTTCTTGAGCAAAGCCAGCAGTTACATCCCCCTGCGACTCACCACTGGCAGCCCACTGGAGCCCAGCAGGTGTGAGCCTGGCCAGTACCTGGAGTACCTGGGAAAGCTGAGGCTGCTGCAGAAAGAGGTGTTAGTGGGACCAGTAGGGGGCACTCACCCTGTGGTCTGTGTGGGTCCTACTGCCCCACTATAGTGACGGGGACACTATACTGTAAAAAGGGCACCGTCCTTCGGATGAGATGTAAAACTGAGCTTCTGACTCTCTGTGGTCATTAGCAATCCCAGGGTGTTTCTTGAAAAGAGTAGGGGTGTAAACCTGATGTCCTGGCCAAATTTCCCCCTGGCCTTTACCATCATGGTCTCCTAATAATCCCCATCTCTGAACTGGCTTCATCACTCTGTGCTCCTCACCACTGAGAGCTGGTGTGTGGTGAGCACTCTGGCGCACTATGGCTGCCGTCGCATTATCCAGGTGGGGCTGCACACTGGTGGGGGTGGAGGGGATCCCCATTACCTGTAAAGCACTTTGAGTGGAGTGTCCAGAGAAGCACTATGGAAGTGTAAGGAATTAGTAGTAGTAGTACAGACTGTGGGGGAAGGGGTGTGGTACACAGGCCTGTTGTGCAGTTAAAATGTCCCACTGAAAGACATGCTGTCCACCATGAGGACCTGACAGGAACAGGACAGGTGTGGGGCCAATCAGCCAGGACTCTGTCTTGTGACAGTGGCACAGCGACCCCTGCAGGCAAACAGCACTGTCAGTGAGGGATGTGTCTCTCATCCAATCAGTGCTGATCCTCCACTGTGGGGAGGTCCTGTCTGTGACATGTCAAAAGACTATTGGAGGGAGGAGTCAGCCTACACTTCCTGTCAAGGTTGGCATTTTTGTCAGTCTGTTCTTTCACTATTTCTATTCTATTTGTAAAATGTTTAGAAATTACTTTTCAGCACCTAACCCAAAGTGTTTCCATTGTTGTTAATTTACACGCAAAGGAGATGTCAAGAAATGAAATGGTTTTTCAATACTAATTTTCATGTGTTTTAGTGGTGCTACTGTTTTGTCTTCTTAAAGCTTTATATCCACTATAAATAGTGAAACAAACGTCTGTATCTGCTTACTTTTGCTTCAAGTATCTTTACATGGTTGTTTTTTTCTAGGATAGTACTACACATATTATTACAGAATATATGTTAAATTACAAATAGAAAAGTACCTTTCTAAAAGACTTAAAAACAACATCGTCTTGTACAAACTCTTATCCATAAGTATGGGTTTTAAATTACGCATTTTTGCAGAAACTCATTAATATGAATCTCAAGGAAACCATGCTAACTTGCAATTGCTTTGCGTTTGTTTCAGCAATTAGCATAAAGCAGCTGTTGGCATGCCATCTGGATCTGCACTGACTATTCCAGCTGAGATTAAGGGCCTGATGAAAAGTCTACTTAAGAAAGGAAAACTGTGTTTGATGAGCAGAGGTAAAGCAGAAACAAACCCAGGGCACATGTTGGCAGCAAACAGACAGAGGCCGTCCTCAGAGCTCCGGATTAATGTGGTGATGTAGCTAATTGCAAAAGAGGACTAATGAGCTGCCTGGGCTTACAGTTTGGCTGACAAGAAAAATCCATAACGGGTAGAAAAGCAAAAAGTTAATGGATGACAGGAAAGCGATTGCCTGCTTTGCTTTGCTTTTTAAATCGGAGTCCCCTGCAGTGCTGTGTACGGTGCAGAGGAACCAGACCAGCTTGTGGCCGAGCAGGAAGATGGCACAGGGCAAGAACCACCGTGAACGCGCTGAAGGCCCCGGGTTTGAGGCGCTCAGCAGGGGTTCGGGGACCACCGGAGGAGAAGGGAAGGACTTCATTTGTCAAGTCCTTGCATTCAGGGGAAACTCTCAAGATCCGAGTGAAGATTTTGCAGGAAAGTGCATGTTGCATTTAATTGGAATTATCACTATTCCCAGCTGCAGGTAGCATTACAATTAATCATTGTGATGTTGTTAATGAATATTTCTTGTACACCGTCTCTGCCATGAGTGCTTTAGTAAAATTCTAAAGCACCGCACATACATTTCATTCCTTCAAACTCTGAAGTCACTAGGGTTCTGAATCTACTTCATTTCTCTACAAAACTCTGCCTTTGCTTATTATACCGACTTACTTACCAACACTTTCAAACACCAGTACCAGGGTGAAGATTTACTGAAGATTCGATGGAGACAACACTGTCACCAAGTTTGTAAAACAAAAATCCAAAAACACTGACTGCAAAATCTTCTCCTTCACAGTGGCTCTGACATGTCAGCGATATCTGAGCTCATGAATTCATGGCAGCTTCACATGGGCTCTCACACTGTCAGACAATCACTAAACAAAGGCTATAAAACATTTCCAGAATATTTAAAAGTGCCAAGTGACAATTGCACCTGCTAATGATTTTTCCTCCTGCACTGTAGTGAGACAAGGGATTAATGTCATTAAAAAAAGCTATTAAACTTTTAAAAGACTATCTTTGAGATATAGAGGTTTTATCCACACCAAGTGGGATGATCGGCTATCAAAAAGTGCCTAAGGTTAGACTTGAAAATGCTAATGCTTTAATGAAAACTTCAATTAATTCAAGAATTAATTTTATATTCCGCGCAACATCTTAGGGTGTTTAAAAGTGATTATAAATGTTTCATCAACTTCTTGCAAATATGTTGCTTTTGACAAATCACATTACTCTCTGGGTGACAGGAGCCCAGCTGACTCCACTGTGCTCAATTAGGCTGCGGGCTTGCGGTAATGCATATTTTAATCTGCCCTGCGGTGTCACATCATCTCACTCTGCAGTGGCAATAAGCCACGCGCCCTATTAACTACTTCAAGTCCCTTCCTCTGGTCACCATGTGAGACCTGGCTTTTCAGATTGCTCTAAGCTACAGCCCTAACTTTTCACTTACTGTAAACCAGAACGGTCTTATTACTGATGGACAACAAATCTTTATCTGCCACACAGTGCTCTGAGCCACACAGTTATCTACAGGACCCACTGCCAACCCCAGAGGAAACAGCACACACGGAGTAATTGCAAGGAAAGAACGGTTGTTTTGGAAACACAGCAGCGATAAGTATAATGACACTGACGTGGATTGATCTTGTAATGATAAAACCTTCACTGAGAAGAAATGTCCTCGTTTTTGATGGAAGTCTCATTGTTACTCCCATTCCAGTATGAGGACGGGCTCATGACTGACTGACGGCCCAGACAAGCCAGAGACCCACAGGTGCACAGAGCTGTGGAGGGCAGGCAGCCCTTCCCCTAGTGTGCAATGAATCATGGGAGAATTCAGGCCAGCCCACGCTACTGGACACCCCTGACTTTCTGTGGTCTAAGGAAAAAAAATGACTGATGTTTTCTGTGGTTCACTTAGCCCGTTCTCTTTGATGTGTTTATTGAGTGCTATTGAATGTTATTGAAATTCAAGAATTCATTGTATGTTCTGAGCAATATCACCAATGTCAGGATGCAAAAAATAAACTAAACAAGACACATGGGGCAATAGGTCCATCCCAATCACAGAAGGAAATAACTGAAACAAACACATCTATTTTTTACTTAAAAAAGGTCCAGGAGCTACAAGATAGTTTGCAGTAAGGGTTAAATGCAAGCTATAGAAACTAAAAAAAGCTATGCTTAAAAATGAGACAAAAACATAGATTAATAGGCATCTCTTTTACACAGTGTTTGTTTTTTTAATTCCCAAGCAATAAATATTTGGTTAATATTCTACAGCTTTTCATTGTTGAAGAATGTAGCAAAAACAACAACTGGATTTTGAAAAATTAAAGTGTGATTTGGAGAGTCAGCGAAGCAGAGGAGGAACCTCTGCTCACAGTTTAATTTGTTATAATGGGATGGACGCAGCCAAGAGAAGATTACATTAAAATGCATGTTGCAGAGGCATTATTAAACAAATCGCCTCTTACAGGCTCTACACAAAAACAAATTTAGCCAACTGCTTCTTAACCTGTAGCTGACTCACTTCCATCATTAGGCAGCTCAGAGTAAAATCCCAATGACGTGAAGGCAGTGTTGTCTGGCAGTTGTTCTGATATAGACACTGTGGGTGAAGAAGACCATTACTGTCTCAGGTGCTGCCCAAACCGATGATAATGTGACAGCAGCCCCTTCAGCGCTTGCTGGGTAGGAAGGTCCACTTTTAAGGATATGAGTGTCGAGTCCACTTTTAGGTATAAACACAAAAAAACACAACCCTGCGTTCCCGAGTGACACTGCCTCACGATCTGAGTGCAGGTCCCTTGGCCAGCTGCAAGAATCAGGATTTCACGCAGAGCAACATGTACTGTAGGGTTACTCTCTGGAAACTATGCAACTGCACAAGTTACACAGGCAGCGATCCCAGGCGCTGCCAGCCCTGAGCGCTGGAATCGTTCACACAGTCTCCCAGCTGCTGTGATGAGTTGGGCAATAATAATAATTGTAATAATAATTCCACACACTTATATGGGGCTTTCCTGGACACTCCACTCAAAGCGCTTTACAGGTCATGGGGATCCCTTCCACTTCCACCAGTGTGCAGCCCCACCTGGATGATGCGCCAGTCCTCTCCCCACACACCAGCTCTCAGTGGGGAGGAGAGCAGAGTGATGAAGACAGTTCAGAGAGGGGGATTATTAGGCCATGATGGGTAAAGGCCAGGGGGAAATTTGGCCAGGACACTGGAGTAACACCCCTACTCGGATGATGCACCAGTACTCTCCCCACACACCAGCTCTCAGTGGGGAGGAGAGCAGAGTGATGAAGCCAGTTCAGAGATGGGGGTTATTAGGAGGCCATGATGGGTAAAGGCCAGGGGGAAATTTGGCCAGGACACTGGAGTAACACCCCTACTCTTCTCGAGAAACACCCTGGGAGTTTTAATGACCACAGAGAGTCAGGACCTTTGTTTTACGTCTCATCCAAAGAACGGCTCCTTTTTACAGTATAGTGTTCCCATCACTATACTGGGGCATTAGGACACACACAGACTCAGGGTGAGCGACCCCTACTGGCCCCACTAACACCTCTTCCAGCAGCAGCCTCAGTTTTCAGTCCCCTCCTGTCCTATTACAGTGGTTATTTTTATAAGAATACAGTGTTTCAGTAGCGCATGTTGTTAGTTATGAAAAAAACAACAACACATGCCGTAACAAATCTTTTCACACATGGATTTTAAATTAATAACCTGCATGAGAAGCAGAGCCATATTCATTGACAACGGTACATTTCTATTCCTTGGCAATGTGCTACAAGGACGGACATTTGTAGGTGACCCGTCCTTGTTTCACTGGAAGACTGAATTTCTCTCTCTGGCTTTACCAGTATAATCAACCGCTAAAAAAGCCCATTCCCAGCCACGGTGGACGGGAAATTGTAATGTCGCACAACACCCGCACCCGCTCCTCCATCTAGTATTATTGTCACGGACTCCACAGTCGACCTATTTGACTGTCAATTATGATTTCGTTGATTTAACGTTTAGCGATTTATCGCTGAATCATAATTAAACTTGACTTTTGATCTGAAGAAAGGAGGCACTGGGCAGCCGCTGCCAGGGAGCAAACTTAACATGAGTTTTGCATTTCATTTGTAAAACTAGACCTGCAACAACAACAACACACACACACACAAATCCCAGCATCTGCAGTTAATTTGACTTTAAGTTAAATTTAACTTAAGAGCCTTTAGTCAAATTAGAATTTAATTTAATTGATAGTAAGAAAGACATTTGCCAAAGAGCAAGGAAGTAAAACCCATCACTGGAGCAAAGCCTTAGAAAGACAGGAAAACTCAACACCAATATTCACGTGGTTCATCCTGCTGGGAAGGGACTTTGTACAGAGGTAGGCGCTTAATAAACTTTTCTACAAATGCGAATTCGGCTTTTATTGACACCCCTAAGACGGGAGAATCATGCTATTATTTATCCTTTTGAAATCTGTCGCCACGACGCATCAAGCGAAATGATAAATGCGCCAAACGTGCCGGTTGTGCTAGGAAAATCTAAATGCATGTTGGTGTTTCATATTCATGGAGACTGTCCATTTCAATGGACATTGAAGACGCCGTAATAAATTCATCAGACGGCGAAAAACACGTTCTTCTCCGTGACGACAGTATGACGCCTCAGTTACGGTAAGAGCCGCTTTATTTTTTCTGTAGCAGAGTGGGAATATAGTTTTGTGATGAGCCCCTCCAGTAGTTTTGAAAAGTTGATGCCTGTGTCTGTGTTGAAGAGTAAATTGGTTTAGTTAATTCAGCTGGTCAGCGCAGGACATCCATTTAAGAAACCGGAAATGTATCTGGTTGTACCTCCGTGGGTTGAATCTTTTTGTCTTTTTTTGTAATGTGGTGACCTTAACTGTACACAATATTCCAAATGCGGTAGTGAATTATTCAATGTTACCAGTATTTCATTATTTAAATTCCACGTCTTCGTTCTAACTGTTTCATACGTAGACTCTTCAACCTCAGTGTTTCCCATTTCGTTTAGTTTGTTTTTACTTCCTGCGTGTAGCGCAGGTGTTAGGCCAGTCTTTGATTTGATCTAAAACGTTCTCTTTGAATTTCTTGTGCTGTTCCCACAGTGCTTGCTGAGCCGCCTGTTTTGAAATCAACTTCAAACTTGACTAGTTTACTATTTTGTCATCTAGATCACTGATCTAAATGAGGGAGTGCTGTGTCCCTGTACAGATCCCTGTGGTACTCCTCACACCAGTCTCAGGACCCCAGCTAGTCTGCTCCGTGTTTTCTGTTAATCGTTTCTCAAATTAAATGCACGCATTTTCCCTCTGTAATGCATACCGCCTGTATTTTGAGAATTATGAAGAACTACATCAAAAGCCTAATACAAAATCAATATTCATATATGATAGGTGTGTCCATTACTGTTGTTACTTGTTCAACGAACTCTAACTAGCATTTAAGCATTACCTACCTTTTCTAAACCTATGTTGACTATTTTCTAGATTCTGTTCTCCATAAAGCTGATCTCTAGTTTACCTTGAAATAGTTTCCATGTGCTTTTCCACACGTCTATCGCCTGTAATCGGTGAGTTATTGTTGTTGCTGCATTGTTACATCTGTTCACTCAGGAGTCTCACTCTTGTTGGTCTGCTGTTTTGATGCCCCAGAGACAGCTCCGTTCGGCTGTGATAAATTGAAAGTTTGTATAAGACATGTAGCAGCAGGGTAGGCTTGTTATCCCTGGCCATTTTCCATTGCGATTTAAACCTCTGTAGGCAATTTTACTGCTAATGGATACACTGAGATGCGCAATGGAAATTTTATAGCTCTTTCAAAGCAGAATTCATGTTTGGGCAATGCAGATGCAGTGATCTGATGGAAAAAGCTGAACCATTTTCAGGGAATTAAGATGTATCATCCTGTTTAGAGGGCTGCCGGCCTCATTGCTCTTCATTTTAAAGAATGTCAGATAATCTGTTTATCTTAATAGATCAGTTAATGATTTTTTGGGGGGAAAAGCGGACCTTTCTGCATGCCACCATACCTGAGCTGTATTTTAATGAAAAGTGTTTAATAATTGAATTTTGTACCAAGGCTCACTGTTATGAGATTGATGTACAGCAGATGCTTTATGTATTTTATATTAATAGTCACTAGTGAAGTAATTTAATATTTATGATTTTTTAAACAATTACTTGAAACTGTTTAGTGGGGGAAATTCAGCCCAGCTCTGTGAGTGCACACATGATTGTTTCCCATCTTAAGTTAATGAAAAGTTTCTCCATAACAATTCTTCAGATAATGCAACATTCTTTTTTATTTATTCATTTCATATTGAATGAAAAGGTTGCAAAGAAAACTGTGCTTGTTGGTTTTTTATGTGTATTCAGGCAGCTTGTAAAAGGCAGGAATATTGTCTCCTAGAATAATGTTGAGCTAGTTTTATTAATTTAATAAATAATTAAAATTGCTTTATACATTATTCAACAAACATTTATTTCCAGGTGTTAAAAAATGTATTGTGACAGAAGAAGTGTTTTTTTTCCAGACAGTTTCAGACTTCCAGGTGTGAGAGTAGATGCCCAGATCAGGTCAGACAAGAGCACAGCTGAGCAGGGCAGAACTTCCACATCCAGGGCTTCCACGCTGGGGCTACTGGGGCTGCTGGGACCCCAGATCACTGTTTACCTTTGTCTTGTCTTTCCTCTCTCCTGTCTGGCCCATCCTTCAGTTTCCTAACCACAGTATCCAGTACAGGGTCACGGGGAAGTCTCTCCCAGCAAGCCATGGGCACAGCGCAGGGCACACCCTTTGTGGGAAGCCAGTCCATCGCAGGGCACATGCAAACACAGACACGCACGGGGACCAGCTTTCCCAGAAGCCACTTAACCGACCAGTATGTCTTTGGACTGTGGGAGGAAACTGGAGCACCTTAAGGAAGCCCATGTGAACATGGGGAGAACATGCAAACTCCATGCAGACAGCACCAGGTCTGGAATTGATCCCAGGGCCCCAGCGCTGCCAGGCAGCACTTCTAACCACTGTGCCACTGTGTCGCTTTCCTGTCTGAGCTAAACAACATTTATTATTTTTCATTTTGACAGGTGATGCGAATGAAAGAAAGTTCCTTCATCCTGAAGGTAATGGTTTGCTATATAATGTCAGTGATCTGCCTGGCTGAAGACTTTCTTTTAAAGTTCAGATTGTGTCAGTGTAACACAGGCTGAGTGCAGCTCCTTCACTTGTCCTGTAGAGTTAAAAATAATGAATGGAAGTTTGGCTGTTTTTGCCTCAGCGGTCCTTGGGTACAGCTGAAGTTGCAAAACACAAGTATCAGTTTTTAATTAATGCAGACTTTCCTGGTAAATTTGTTGGTCTTTGAAAGGACCATTGGGTCAAACAGTGGCACGGAGAAACGGCAGGTGCAATTTGTTAAATGCAAAGACCTTACTCTAATCGTTATTAATTGCTGCTGAAGGTAGGCATTAATTTACCAATTGTAGCAACATGCATCTTGGGTCCAGAGATATTGTAATACATCAGGCATCACTGGACAGCTCTTCTTTTTAAGCCAGGCACAGCAGGGGGAGCCAGGCTACCTGAATGCATATGGCCTGGTGGGCACACCTGGGCATGCAGGAGCCAGCCCTCCATCAATGCCCCTCTGACACCCCACTCCAGACCTGCTGGTCAGTGTGAAATGTTCTTGATTGTTTGTATGTGTTTGTGGAAGATGAATGAACAAAAGGCAGGCAATTTCCACAGCTACAAGGTCCCTTCTCAGCAGTCAGTAAGACTTCAAATGGCTGGCGGGATGTTCTGTTTCGTGCCCTCATGATTCGATTTTATGAAGGGAGCTTCACTATTGTCAGTTTAGCTCAGGCTGTGTCCACATGTATGGGCTTTTCGAATCGCAGAACTAGCGACCTTTGAAAGACTTTCATGGCATCTGATTTAATGACCGAATAATGAACACTAATGTTGCTTTCCATAGGCTGGGTTTTGTACGAAAATAGGTGAGCTATAAATTCTGACTGGAACAAGATCTTCGTTCCAGCTGCTGAGACTCTGGAGAGAGAGAATATCCTTTGTTTCCATTAGGACTGAGATTTCTGAGGTAGCACTATGGCAAACAATCATAGTCTGATCTGCAGCACAATACTCTGTCTCTGTCAGGCTTGTAACCTGTCTTCTCTGGGGAAAAAAACAGGTAATGCTTAAGGAAGTTTTTAAAATAGTTTCTTGATGAGACTGGTAGGCGGAGTGGTGGCACTGTGGCTAAGGATCTGTGGCTGGAAGGTTGTTGGTTCGAATCCCGCGGTTTGCAGAGGAATCCTACTCCATTGGGCCCCTGAGCAAGGCCCTTAACCCCAACTGCTCCAGGGGCACCGTATAAATGGCTGACCCTGCGCTCTGACCCCCAGCTTCTCTCTCCTTGTCTGTGTCTCATGGAGAGCAAGCTGTAGTATTCGAAAAGACAAATTCTTAATGCAAGAAATCGTATATGGCCAATAAAGTGATCTTATCTTAGATAATGTGTTTGGTCTACTATGTATTCGAAGTCTGACATGGATGTTTTAACACCCAGTAGATGTTCACAAGTCTTCCTGACTAGACAATTCAGTAAACGAAAAATGTGCTTTTAGAACTTTTTAATGCAGCTATGTTTTAGCTTCACACAGCCTATTTTACTTTTAGCCCCTGCTTCTAACACAATATTAGAGTTGTAAAAATATTAAGAAGCTCCTGCTACTCGAGCATTACCAGGCGTGGTAAACACTCCGCTTTGTCTCGCGAAAGCCGTTTGTGAGTTCTGGTGAGATTCCTGTCATCTGTACGCTAAAGCTGCAAAGCACGGTGAGATAAGAAAAGGTTCAATTTGTCTGGTTTGTAGAAGCATTGGTACTGGCATTACAAGGAAGCAGTGTTTAATAAGAACGAACAATGTCCTCATTCCATCTTATTACCGAGCGTAGAGAAGTATTGAGTCAGGACTCCAGGCTTAGATGTGTCAGGTGTGTCACCTGTGAGACTGCCCTGTCCTCCGGTCCTCGGAGACTGACCAGCAGAGCTCACTGGTGACCCCTGAGTGAGTCTTGCTCAGGCACTCTCCACCAGTCTGTACACTGTGAGTCGATGATCGCTGATGTTTGCACTCCGTGGCTGCGTCTGAGGAAACTGCTCTCGGGTTGAGCTCCAAGGTGAGCCTGAGTCGGGCCCAGTCTTGCTGCTGGTGTTGCTACTGAGGGGAGAGAATAAGAAGAGGACAGTGAATGGACATTTCTGTTTTAATATCCTTGCAAAACAACACCACCAATGAACGTACACTGCTTGGTATTTCACCTTGCAATAAGTGACAACTGCAATCGGGCAATATGAAGAGCTCAGAAAACAGTCAGTGGAGCAGGGCACTCCTCGTGCTTCTCCCCGTGTGTCGTGCTGGGGATGGTGAATTACAGCCCTGTGCTCTTGGAGGAGGCCTGAACTGGCGGCCTGCCCTGCTGTCAGGGTTCGAGACTGTGACCTCCCTATGGGGGCCACCTGTGAGAAACACAGAGCAGTAACAGGTAATGGTCCCCAGCTGTGGCCAGTTAGTACTTCTGTGCTCTGTAATCAGAAAAAGACGCATGATCCAGTCGTTAGCACTGCAAAGCTCGATTTAGTTTTCCTCGGAATGTAGCAATGCCAGTCTGCTGTGATTAGCGCATCTTTCCAGGTCGGGATAAACAGCGCCAATCTACTGCATTCCTGTAGGTGCTGCTCGTTCATGGTGTCAGGGGATGGCCGGTCCCTTGTTGTGTATCCTGCGAGGCAGATATCAGAGTGAGGAAGAAAATGTTATCTTCCTGAAGAAACTAGGGTGATAAATGTCAAGAAAATTATATTCAGGTCTTGCATCAGCCTTAAATTTCAGCATCCGAGGACGTCTGCTGAACAAAGAGTCTTTAATGTAAATGTGGGAAGAGTTGTGAGACGCAGCCGGACATCTTGAACACAAGTATTTCTTTCCCACCAGAATCCAGAGTCGCACCTGGGCCTCCCACTGCGTCACGCTCCAGCCGCCTGGCCGTGGGAGTTCGTGCAGCACTTTACAGAGGGAGGTGGGCAGGGAAGGCTGAAGTTTGTTGGGAAAGCGAGCGAGTTGTTGCCTGCCGGGAATGTGACACCACCGCAGACCCCAGGAATCCCGGCCGGCCGGCGCTGGGAGAGACGGCACCATCCGTGTTCCCTCGTCGTGCGCCGGACGCCGGGGGCCTGTGTGTGATTCACGAGTCCCGGGCAAGACGGATGAGCTGCGCGATAGCTCGGGATAAATCACCGTGCGCGAGCGCTCGCGAGCCGACAAGTGTTTGTCCGTAAACACCTCCAGAGCGCCGCCGTTAATCTGGTGCTGCCGGGCGTTATTTACTGCCGCGCTGGGATCGCTTTGCCTCGCGCTCGCACGCGCGCTGCCAGTCCGGCGCCCTCGGCCTCTTAGGAGGATGAGTGATGGCCGGGTGGTGTGAGGCTGGCCTGTGAAGGACCCCCCCCCGCCCCCCCACAGCTCCTGCAGCCGGATACTGCCCTCAGCTGTGGGGCGTGTGAGAGGATGGATCAGGGCTGCTGAGGGTGCCGGTCGGACACCGTGCTGCCGGTCCCGACAGCTTCCTGGCAGAATAACCCTCTCGAAATCCTTCCGCCTCGGCGCCGTCACTACGGCTGTCGCTCCTGGTTAACGGCGCATTCAGAGGCGGCTCCCCTCGGCCACTGGTGTTGCTCGCCCTGGTCTGAGGAGGCCGTGAGCTCAGGTCCGGCAGACCCCCTGCAGGAGCTCCGGGCCTGGCTGGATTGGCGGTGCTGCTGCTCGAGAGGGGCTGCCAGGCCTGCACTCGGCACTCCAGACCCTGTGAGGGGCAGAGTGGACGCTGGCCGGCCGCCTGCTCCGGATGTGTCGATGAGTTCCCCTGCTGTGGGCGTTGTCCTTCCAGCTGTATTCAAGCCTTTCCCAGCTGTTTTGCAAAGCACAGCACATTTAAATATCGCCTGGGGGCTTGACGGAGACGTGGATCGAATGCGCAGCCCAGTTGAACGCTGCCTCATGTTCTGGGGTCGTGTTTCTGATCAAGCGTGTTGGCACACGACAGGGCGGGTCTGTTGTGTGGTCTGGTTGTATAGAAGCTTCCTACTCACAGCTGAGTGTACAGGGTATGTGGGCGTCGGATTGTGTATATATAAAAGACTTTTTTGAAGTTTTAAAAGGTTTTTTTAAGAAGGTTGAATGTGCCGTTTGTGAAAGAAATCAATTCCAGTCAAAAGGCATTCAGTTTTAGAGCGACGTATTAACGTTGTGAAGCTCCTTGGCTCTGCTGCTCTGGCTGCTGATGAGCATGGCGGTGGAGAGCTCCGCTCACGGGCCCCGCCTGGCACTGTGGCCCCTGCTCCACACAGGTGACCAGCTCTCGGCCACCTGGCCTCGGTGCCATCCTGAAGGAATGGGCATTTGCTTTTCCCTGCTCTCTCAACCTGCTGCCACCCCACAGTGTGCTGCTTACTCCTGTCTGTGTAACTCGGTAACAGGTGACATGACGCCCTGACGTTAAAAGCCACTAAAGGATATTTTCCATGTATATCATACTACAATGGAAGCTACAAAGAGAAATGGACACAGGCAGAGAAACAGAAAGTGCACACTTCTCCAGCAGTGCAGGTGAATGAATAGGAGAGATGCAACATGTTTTAAGCAGTGAAATCTGGGATGTTTCGGAGCACAGAGAAATTTTCGTTTGCTGATCCTCACCTCCCTCAGAGCTGCTCTGCAGCCCAGAGCCCTTCACCTGAAGCTCTTTCCCCGTCTTCAGCCGTACTGGCGCAATTTCCTGCAAACCCAATTTATGACTGAATGCTCCAGGGACCGTGGGGAAAGATTGTTACATTATTCTTCTCTAATCCTATTTGTGATTTAATTTGCTAAGTCTGTAATGAGGTACATGTCTGGAATAGATTCAGGTTCTGTTATTTCACATTTTTGCGGTTTCTGCCGGAATGAGTTCTGCACTCCGGCTCGTTCTTGGCCGCGTGCTGATTGCGGTCCCTTGCCGGACCCCTCCCCAGGTGGCACCAGTGACGCGGTGCTGCGTTATTTGATGGTGTTGTAATTCAGGAAACAGCCGTCTTTGCCCCCTGACTGGCTCAGTGAGTGCTATATGAAGATGTCCTGCCTTTCAGCTTCTGTTGCAAAGAGAAACAGCTGCACTGCTGGATACAGTAAACACTGGGGCCCAGCAGCGGCAGGAGTTAATAGGTGTTTGAAATTTACTGCTGGCATAAAAGCGGTTAGTTGTGGGACGACGGCCTCTGTCTCTTTCGAAGGGAGAGAGTTCTGCTCCAGTCTGGAGCTGATAACCAGCTTTTAGAAGTGACATAGCACTGTCAAACCTTACAGCTCACATCTATTTTTTTCCTTGTTTTATGTACATGGAAGTTGATGCTTATTAGTGATGTTATCATATTTGATCATTTGTCACAGTTTGCGAATATTATATTTTATTTATATAGCAGCAGAGTTTTTTTTTAATGGAAGATTAAGTTAACATGGCTTTAATTTGCATTTCTAAGGCATTTTGATTACATTCTGAAGAATTGTGTGAAACGGTGGAATAGTATTTTACAGTACATGCTTCTGTCATTATTTGTGTGCTATTAGAACATATACTGTAACTTGAAATGCTTTTTTTGCTTTTATGTATCAAACAGTCACTTTTCTCTCCATATCTACATTGAAGTAGGTTTTGATTTGTATAAAAATATTATGTATTAGAAATGATATTCTTTTAATAAAATATCAATATAGTAATATACATTATTATAATAATATTATTTTTTGTCTATAACTTAGCAGAGACTGTATTTGCGAACCAAATTGTTAAGGGTGACCTTTTGTGGCTATTTTACAACTCAGTCTTTGTGGCACCAAAGTCACAGTAATTACACATTGTGGCAATTATTTCATTTTTGAGTATTTTCCTGCATCATTGGAATTCTGTACATTATAATATATTCATATATCCCTAAACTGTACAAAGCCTCCCTCTACAGACAGTTTGCCTCTGTTTCTGTCAATTACTGTCAATTTTTTTAATTTTATAGTCCAGTAGTCCTGGACCATCTACACAACACTGTAACCTGAACAGGTGAACTCTAATAAACAATCCTAAAAGCTCAGCTGTGCTGAAACAAAATACGAACTTGCTGTGATCGTGCCTTATATTTACACATTGTAATTGGCTTCGACAGTTAAACAGAGCCGGGAGTCTTTCCAGCTTTTTCTGAAAGTTTTATAATAGAATCTGCCTTGGTCAATGCTTGTTTTTTGTTCCTGTACTTTTCTTTACTCCTTTCATACTTTCACTGAGCTGCGGTTTAGTAAGGTCTGAGTCGTTAGCAGTGCCTCACCCCTTCTTATCCTGCTTCACTTAGAGATGGGCAACAAAACTGCCAGTGATACAGAGAAAGGATGGATATTTAAATTTTAATATCATCAGTTATAAATTTTAATGGAAAGCTAGGAAAAATGCTTTCTAATTAAGACATAAAAATAATTTTAAGATGTAGGTGAAAGGAAACATTTTCTATAAGAGCTGGAGTGTTGTTGCAATGAACGATGCTTAAAAAAATTCAGCAGCTTCAGATGACCTGCAATAATTAGTGCTGTGAACCAGTATAATTATAACAATTGCCATTTTTAACTATGATACCATTGTTTAATCAAAACCTGTCTTTTTGTAACCAAACAAATATATATATATAAATTTCTTGGTTTTTTTAGACATAATGGCGTATGAAGCAGAAAACAATGAATAATTATGAACTGGGGTTCATCCAGCACATCATGTGGTTAATTAATTGGGTGACAAATAAACAAGGACTGGGTTTGGGAAGCCCTGCGCTGTATAATGGAGAGAAACTTTGTGGACTTGTTCTTCACCATACAGGTTTGTGGTAAATCTTGTACCATGATCATTACGGATTTCAGAGAGCCTCAGAAAAGGAGTCTTTGATGTTCTGTGTTATGGAGAGCATTACCACGTTACCAAACCATTTCTAAACATCTGGGGCTCCGTCCGTCTACTGTTTAGATGGATGGATCCTTCAAATAGAGGAGATTCAAGGCTTTAGGACTGCTCACCCTGCCAAGATGTCTCCATGACATCCCAGAACATCATCCAGGAAGACGCAAAGAACCACAGAGGAACATCTATGGATCTGCAGGCCTCTCACTACAGCTGATGTCAGTCTTCATGCCTCCTCCTTCATCAGGAAAAGATGGAATGGGAATGGTTTTCTTTAGGGAAAATAGCCACTTGGCAACCATTGCTTTCTG